>NC_091953.1:134701027-134726027 GCF_031021105.1 Erythrolamprus reginae | reverse complement strand
ACTATTTTTTCTATCTATCTATCTATCTATCTATCTATCTATCTATCTATCTATCTATCTATCTATCCATCATCTATCTATCTATCTATCTATCTATCTATCTATCTATCTATCTATCTATCTATCTATCTATCTATCTATCTATCTATCGTGTTTATTTAAATAGAATAATCTTAATGTGGATCAATAATAATAATTTATTAGATTTGTGTGCCACGCCTCTCCGCAGACTCGGATCAAGAAAAATAATTACATTAAAACAATGCAATTAATTACATTAACTCTTCCAAACACCCCCATATTTTATGAAACAGATTTAAGGGATCAATATTGGCAAATCATATCTGTGGGTGTGAGGAAAAAGACTAAAACAATTCTGACGAAGTGAGTGGCCATCACTCTTATATTTTATACTGTCAAATTACACAGCTTGATTATGCATTAAATGACAAAATAATTTATATTCCATTTACCTGGGCATAATTTATCATGGTGTGCAACACTTGATCTTTTTCTTTCCTAAATAGAAACCAAAACAAAACCAGTAATTTTTTTTCTTTTCCTAAGCAATCTTAACATTAATACTTGTTCCTTTCAGGATAGGAATGGCTCACTCCTTTGGAGAGATAAACAATCTTCATTAGGCTTCTGTCTTATCTCACGGTGGTTCAACTTTTCATTCAGTACTTCTATTCCCTTTCTTGAATCGGTTTAAGACATCTGTCTAGTATAATACATTATACTATAGATAGCAATAGCATCTACCTGCCTACCTGCCTACCTGCCTACCTGCCTGCCTGCCTGCCTACCTATCTACCTGCCTACCTGCCTACCTACCTGCCTACCTACATACCTATCTATCTATCTGCCTGCCTGCCTGCCTGCCTACCTACCTACCTACCTGCCTACCTGCCTACCTGCCTACCTATCTACCTATCTACCTATCTACCTACCTACCTACATACCTATCTATCTATCTGCCTGCCTGCCTGCCTGCCTACCTACCTACCTGCCTACCTGCCTACCTGCCTACCTATCTACCTATCTACCTATCTACCTGCCTGCCTGCCTACCTACCTACCTACCATCTATCTATCTATCTATCTATCTATCTATCTATCTATCTATCTATCTATCTATCTATCTATCTATCTATCTATCCGCCTGCCTGCCTGCCTGCCTGCCTATCTATCTACCTGCCTACCTGCCTACCTGCCTACCTGTCTACCTATCTGCCTACCTGCCTGCCTGCCTACCTGCCTACCTATCTATCTGCCTACCTGCCTACCTGCCTACCTACCTACCTACCGTCTATCTATCTATCTATCTATCTATCTATCTATCTACCTGCCTACCTGCCTACCTGCCTACTTGCCTGTCTACCTGTCTACCTGTCTACCTGTCTACCTATCTACCTATCTACCTATCTACCTGCCTGCCTGCCTACCTACCTACCTACCTACCATCTATCTATCTATCTATCTATCTATCTATCTATCTATCTATCTATCTATCTATCTATCTATCTATCTATCTATCCGCCTGCCTGCCTGCCTGCCTGCCTATCTATCTACCTGCCTACCTGCCTACCTGCCTACCTGTCTACCTATCTGCCTACCTGCCTGCCTGCCTACCTGCCTACCTATCTATCTGCCTACCTGCCTACCTGCCTACCTACCTACCTACCTACCGTCTGTCTATCTATCTATCTATCTATCTATCTATCTATCTATCTATCTATCTATCTGCCTGCCTACCTGCCTACCTGCCTACCTGCCTACTTGCCTGTCTACCTGTCTACCTGTCTACCTGTCTACCTGTCTACCTGTCTACCTGTCTACCTATCTACCTACCTGCCTGCCTACCTATCTACCTATCTATCTGCCTGCCTACCTGCCTACCTACCTACCTACCTCCGTCTGTCTATCTATCTATCTATCTATCTATCTATCTATCTATCTATCTATCTATCTATCTATCTATGGATTTCTATGCTGTTTAGATATACATATCTAAAAAATCCTATTAATATAGCTAAAAAACTTTAAAATCTCTAATAACATTTAAAATCATTCATTCCCATTCACACAGCAAGACACATTACACTCGTTGCCCAGGGTGCTAGGGTCTAATGTCCCCAAGCTTGGCGGCACAGATAGGTCTTTAAGCTTTTACGGAAGGCGAGGAGGGTGGGGCCAGTGTGAATCTCCGGGGGGAGCTGATTCCAGAGGGCTGGGCCCCCTACAGAGAAGGCTCTTCCCCTAGGTCCCGCCAAGCGACATTGTCTAGTTGACGGGACCTGGAGAAGGCCGACTCTGTGGGACATGACCGGTCGCTGGGACTCATGCGACTCTTTTAGACTTATATAGTGCTTCATAGTGCTAGATCAAAATTATGATGACAAGAAGATGGAGCTGGTCTTGATATCTCTGTGACAGACTTAACATTGCAGTTGGTAGCATTTATGTTTTACAGTGCTATCCGTCTGCAGAAGGAACCCCCCACTGGCTTAATGGGACCTGCTCTCAACTAAATGTAAGCAGCACAGCAGTCTATACCTATTCTATATAAAATGGTACGATGTGAGTAACCGTGTTAATACTCGACGCTTAATACTAGAGCTTGAGAACTACAAATGAAAGAGGTTAAAACCAATGGCTGTTTAATAAACACAGTTCAAAACACTTTGATGGAATCTGCTGCCCAAGGTATAGTCGAGGGTGAATTCTTTTACTTACCTCGCTGTCAGTTCGCTTTGCTTCCTCCGACACAGTGTGAAGCCGAAAAACATATAGCAATTGCATGCACAATGCTGGAACTCGCCTTCTGCACATGCTCAGAAGGGGGGGGGGAGTTTTAAAAATTCAGAAAAACTCCCCAACTAACGATGTTGGCATCCATGGAACAGCATTGACTGATTGGTCCAGTGTTGTCACTACCAGTATGGATGAACTGGTCTGAACTGGGAAGAACTCATCCCTGGGTGTAAAACCAAAGCTGTCAACAGGGCAGCTTTCAAAGGGAAATCTTGAACACCTGGTTCTTATCTAGAAAAGTTCGTAAGTAGAGGTGTTGTTAGGTAGAGGTACCACTGTACATTGGAACTGCCACTGCCTATCCCCACAGCTTTTTGCTGTCTCTTCTATGGCTAAACATAGAAACATAGAAACATAGAAACATAGAAACATAGAAGACTGACGGCAGAAAAAGACCTCACGGTCCATCTAGTCTGCCCTTATACTATTTCCTGTATTTTATCTTACAGTGGATATATGTTTATCCCAGGCATGTTTAAATTCAGTTACTGTGGATTTACCAACCACGTCTGCTGGAAGTTTGTTCCAAGGATCTACTACTCTTTCAGTGAAATAATATTTTCTCACGTTGCTTTTGATCTTTCCCCCAACTAACTTCAGATTGTGTCCCCTTGTTCTTGTGTTCACTTTCCTATTAAAAACACTTCCCTCCTGGACCTTATTTAACCCTCTAACATATTTAAATGTTTCGATCATGTCCCCCCTTTCCCTTCTGTCCTCCAGACTCTACAGATTGAGTTCATTAAGTCTTTCCTGATACGTTTTATGCTTAAGACCTTCCACCATTCTTGTAGCCTGTCTTTGGACCCATTCAATTTTCTCAATATCTTTTTGTAGGTGAGGTCTAAACTTAGTATTTGTTGCTAAGATCAGCTTACAAAAATATTGTGGATATCGGATTATTATTATTATTATTATTATTATTATTATTATTATTATTATTATTATTATTATGTCAATACAACACAGCAAACGAGATCACTATGCTGGATTTCGTATTTCATCACCAGCCGGGTGCTTCCCAAGCACCTAGGACTGCGTGATGTAGCAGCAAATGATGTTTGCCGATCCCAGTAAAGCGGCCTTTTGCAATTGACAGATGGAGATTTTGTCAATTCCGATGGTTTTCAAATGTCCACTGAGATCCTTTGGCACTGCGCCCAGCGTGCCAAGTACCACTGGGACCACTTCCACTGGCTTATGCCAGAGTCGTTGCAGCTCGATTTTTAGATCTTCGTGTTTCACTTATTTCTCTAGCTGCTTCTCCTCAATTCTGCTGTCTCCTGGGATTGCGATGTTGATGATCCATACTTTCTTTTTCTCCACAATCACAATGTCTGGTGTGTTATGCTTCAGAATTCGGTCAGTCTGAAGTCGGAAGTCCCACAGTAGTTTTGCTTGCTCATTTTCGACCACTTTTTCGGGCTTATGATCCCACCAGTTCTTTGCCACTGGTAGATGGTAGTTCCGGCACAAGTTCCAGTGGGCTTGAAAATAACCATGATTTTGCCACCCTCACTATCAACAGGGGAAAAAGTGTGAAATTTAAAGAAGTTAGAATGCCCTATGGCACTCATATCAATGGTCTAGAACAGAAGTCTTCAAACGTGGCAACTTTAAGACTTGTGGACTTCAACTCCCAGAATTCTCCAGCCAGCCAGCTCAATAATTCTAGGAATTGAAATCCACGAGTCTTAAAGTTGCCAAGTTTGAGATCCCCTGGTCTAGATGAAGAAGATCACTACAAATGTCTGGGCATCCCTCAAGCTGACTCCAAACACAACCAAACAAGCAAAAATAGATCTTGACCATTGTCTAGGCATGATCCCAATAACAGCTGTTATCCATGCATGTAAAAATGAAAGAACAATTAACACTTGGAAGCTGCAAACATCATCCGGGCTTCCTTTCTGTTTTGTTTTGTTTCCTTTGAATTCATTGTGGATTCGTGTTGATTTATTAATGTTTTTACCTGGTAGAAACACCTTGTAGCAATAAGTATGAATAAGAACATCAATATTGCTTTATGCAAAATAATCCTTCATATTAGGCCATGCTATTTCTCTCCCAAAACAATAAGAGAGTGTTATTCTAATTTGACTTGCCCAGTATCTCCAATCAACCAAGTAGAGAAGATCTAATTACAGTGTTTTGTTCTGGGAGTTAAACCAGTTAATTAAAGATGGGCATCCCTTCCCTGGGTCCATGGTAATTTTCTTTCCCTGATGATGAAGGTTAGATTAATCACAATCGTCTGATAGCTGGCAACTGCAAATCTCAACCAATAAATGTTCTGCCTTACACACTGGCAAAAAGAATTAGGACACAAAATGCAAACTTGGAGGATGCAACCTTGTAGATGACCCTCACTCTGTTAAGGACCTTGGAGTACTCATATCGAATGACCAGTGAAGGGCTGCAAAATTTTTTACTACCACACTGTGAGCATGGCTAATTTTGTAGGTGTGGCTTCCTGGCCATGTGACCAGATGGGAGTGGCTTGAAAATTGTGTGACCAGGGGGTGTCTTAAAGGTCATGTGACTGGCTTAAAGGTGGCCAACTTGACGTAACTCACGTCAAGGGTTTGGGTTAGGGTGCCTGGCCTCTCTTTGCCTCAAAGAGACACAATTTCCCTATTGCTTAACATCCAAAATATATTCTTTCTTTCTTTCTTTCTTTCTTTCTTTCTTTCTTTCTTTCTTTCTTTCTTTCTTTCTTTCTTTCTTTCTTTCTTTCTTTCTTTCTTTCTTTCTTTCTTTCTTTCCTTCCTCCCTCCCTCCCTCCCTCCTCCCTCCTTTCTTTCTTTCTTTCTTTCTTTGTTGATTGATTGATTGATTGGATTTGTATGCCGCCCCTCTCCGAGGACTCGGGGCGGTTCACAGAATATCAAAAGAACATGGAAAATACATCTAAAAATCCAATTAATATGACTAAAAAACTTAAAAAGCTCCAATAGAGTTTAAAAACATTCATCACCATTCACTCCACAAACATACTAAGAGACTCGTTGGTCAGGGGGGCTAGGATCTAATGGCCCCAGGCCTGGCGACATAAGTAGGTCTTTAAACTTTTACAGAAGGCAAGGAGGGTGGGAACAGTGTGAATCTCCAGGGGGAGCTAATTCCAGAGGGCCGGGGCCACCACAGAGAAGACCCTTCCCCTAGACCCCGCCAACGAACATTGTCTGGTTGACGGGACCCTGAGGAGGCCGACTCTGTGGGACCTGACCGGGCACTGGTATTTGTGCGGCAGAAGGTGATCTCAGAGGTAATCTGGCCTGATGGGCTTTGTAGGTCATCACCAACACTTTGAATTGTGTCCGGAAACTAATTGGCAGCCAATGCAGTCTGCGGAGTGATGGTGCAATACGGATATGCCTTGGGAGGCCCATAACCACTTGTGTGGCTGCATTTTTGATCATTTGAAGTTTCTGAACACTCTTCAAAGGTAGCCCCATGTATGCCATAAGTGTACATACATATTACACACAGGCATACAAAAATATACATTATCTACTATATAAACTCTATGTGTATGTACAAACACACACAGCTCTTCTAAAGTTATACACAATCAATATTAATATCAACTTTATTTGATTAGTCAATCGACCACATCAAAGCGAGGAAAAGGACCACATCGGTTGTCATAAAACTGACTGGTTAAAATACAATAAAATTGGCTAAAATAGAGGGAATTTAAATAAATAATAAGTTAAAATGCAGTATAATATGCTAAAATTGAGTAGTAAAACATGAGAATATAACTCGTGCAAAGGATTATATTAAACAAATCTAAGATGCTGATATAAAATATTCTTAAGTGAGTTCATCTCCTTTGCATGCCACCCCGATATGTTCTATAAAACGTATTCTCATCTGAACATCCCTGACTATAAACTTAGCGGTTCTAGAAACTACATATATATTTGTACCCTGAAGAAAATATGATAATTGTTTATTACAGTCCCAGTGTATGGTTTTGTCAAGTAGGCTGTAAATACTGAGGTCTTACTGAGGAGCATAGTTCCCTCTAAGCTGAGCAGTGAGCTATGGCGCACTTAAAAATCATCATCAACTCAGAGTTTTTCAAACCTGCCCAGAAGCCAAGAGCGAAAGAGTGAGAGGGAAGGAGAGAGAGAGGAAGAGAGAAAGAGAGGAAGAGAGAGAAACAGATAGAAAAAAGAGAAGGAAAAGAGAAAGAAAAAGAATGAGAGTAAGGAAGAGAGAAAGAAAATCAAAATCTAGTTTGAAACTAGCTCAACTATTTAAGTGGCATTTTGATATTGATAGAGTTGCCCTATTATGAGCTCACTGTTATAGACACACAGTACAGTATTTTATTTTGAAATTCTCTGAGGCAAAAGGGGGGGGGGTGTTTGTTTGTTTGTTTGTTTGTTTGTTTGTTTGTTTGTTTGTTTGTTTATTTATTTATTTATTTATTTATTTATTTATTTATTTATTTATTTATTTATTTATTTATTTATTTATTTATTTATTTATTTATTTATTTATTTATTTATTTATTTATTTATTTATCTATTTATTTATGTGCCGCCCAGTCCCAAAGGGACTGCCGCTCAGACACTATACTTTTCCGCCCACCCCCCCAAAAAATTAGAGGGAACACTGCTGAGGAGTATAGTTTACAATTGAGTAGCACATTTCTACTGGTTCTGCGTACCTGACCGTACCCGTAGGAGCCCATCATTGACAACAATAGATCTAAAGTTCCGCACAGGCTTAGTATACAGACCTCCTTTCCATTCTAAGGTCTTAGGATGCTAGAAGCATCCTGAGATTCTTTCTTCTTCTGCCCGTGGGCACTTAAAAATAACTAGGGCTTCAAACTTTCACCTGAAAGGAGAATAACCCAAAATAAGAAAGCTAATTAGCTCTGAAAGTCATGTTTTACTGTCCTCAAGGCTAACCTCAGTAGAGAATCAGGTGGTTCTGCCATTGCATTACTTCTAAGACACAGTAGTTGTCGTCTCATGGCTTCCGGCCAACTTCCAGTTATCAAGTCTTCCTAAACCTTTACCTCCTATTGCTGTTGCAATGACTTGTGCACCACAGGGCAGACGTATTAGAGCTCCAGCTAATTCTTTGCATCCCTGATAAGCAGGGCATCCAACTAGATGAAGCTAAAGGTTTGGATGTGTGGAAATTGGAGCTAGCCTCAACATGCCCTCCTCCTGGAGCAGCTATTTCATTAATCCGAAATTATGAGGCAGGAACTGCTGATTTCTTACCTACATCTTAAAAAGCATAGATTCCACAAATCCTTGTGTTCTATCCCGGGCCTACGCAGATTGAAAACAAAGGAGGAATCTATGCACTGATATTTTAAATCAACCTTTTTTATACATAGAAAGCATCATTTATACAGGTCAAATTCATGATGTAAGTTTATCTTGGCAGCTTCTCAATGAGAGGAGCTAAAAGATAACAGTCCAGCACCTGATAAGATGGAGTGGCTGTGGGTTTTGCCTCCCAAGGACAATTCCATCTGTCCGTCCATTAATTTGGGGGGGGTGATTATTGATCCCCTCAGAGAGGGTCCGCAACTTGGGCGTCCTCCTCAATCCACAGCTAACATTAGAGAACCATCTTTCAGCTGTGGCGAGGGGGGCGTTCGCCCAGGTTCACCTGGTGCACCAGTTGCAGCCCTATTTGGACCGGAGGTCACTGCTCACAGTCACTCATGCCCTCATCACCTCGAGGTTCGAATATTGTAATGCTCTCTACATGGGGCTACCTTTGAAGAGTGTTCGGAAACTTCAGATCATGCAGAATGCAGCTGCGAGAGAAATCATGGGCTTTCCCAGGTATGCCCATGTTGTACCAACACTCCACAATCTGCATTGGTTGCCGATCAGTTTCCAGTCACAATTCAAAGTGTGGGTTATGACCTATAAAGCTCTTCATGGCATCGGACCAGAATATCTTTGGGACTGCCTTCTGCCGCACGAATCCCAACGACCGGATAGGTCCCACAGAGTTGGCCTCCTCCAGGTCCCGTTGACAAAACAATGTCGTCTGGTGGGACCCAGGGGAAGAGCCTTCTCTGTGGTGGCCCCGACCCTCTGGAATCAACTGCCCCCAGAGATTAGGATTGCCCCCACCCTCCTTGCATTTCATAAACTCCTTAAAACCCACCTCTGTCGTCAGGAATGGGAAAATTGATTCCCCTGGGCCGTTTTCGTTTTATGTATGGTTTGTATGAGATGATTGATTGTTTTTTATATTAAGGGTTTTAAATTGTTTTAATTATTGGATTTGTACTATTTTGTTGTTGTGAGCAGCCCTGAGTTTTCCTAGAGGGACGGAATACAAATCTAATAAAATAATAATAATAATAATAATAATAATAATAATAATAATAATAATAATAATAATGTAGGCTGCTGCTGAAGATCAAAGCTAATTGCGCAAACACTGTTAAGAACCTACATTAGGATTATCTAGTGGTGATACGAGTAGCAAAATGTTCTCATTTTTTCACACTTATTGCATCCACAGATTCTCTCCCAGCCGTCCGTTTTATGGTGACCCGTTCTCTTATTAATGTGGGAAGAACGGAGGATCCCTTATCAGGTAGAGCCAAGGAATTTGTTCAGTTTCTGATGGATAAGTCGGCTAAGATCCAAGTGGCTTTCTCTGGATCCCGTCCACCAAACAATGTTGGTGTCAGTGGCACAAATAGCATCTGAGAAATAAATCAGATTCCAGTTCAAATCTCTCATCCAAGGTTCGATTTGTTAACAGAGCCATGTTAATTACACTGTTGCCATCCCGATACTAACTTCCTTCCAGTACTATTCACAGGTTAAGGTTCCTCCCCCATCCCCACACTCACAAATTCATCACGAGGACCCATCTGAATGCAGGGATTTCACTGACCTCCTCTTTACTTCTGTTGATCCAGAACAAAAGATGACCTTGGACCCTAAGAAAGGAATTTGTTGTGGCTAATAACTTTCCCTCTCATGCAACTACCCCTCCCAGTAACCATGATACTATTCTCCTGTGGCAGGCCAAAGTCTCTAACCCCAAATGATAGCTTTGGCCTGATAGTCGGTTGGTGGAACTGCAGGGAAGAGCCTTCTCTGTGGTGGCTCCAATGCTTTGGAACCAACTGCCCCTGGAGATCCACACTATCCCCATTCAAAGGCCTTCCGGAAAGCCATTAAGACCTGGTTTTTCTGGCAGGCCTTGGACCATAAATGATTGAGAGTATGTATAGTTTTTAAGGGCAGTTATTATGTTTTTTATACTTTCACTGTTGTTGACATTGTACCCCATTTTTATACTGCTTTTAATTATTACTATCGTGAGCTGCCTATAGAGTCCATTGGAGTTGGGCAGCATATAAATCTTACTAAATAAATTACATAGAAACATAGAAACACAGAAGACTGATGGCAGAAAAAGACCTCATGGTCCATCTAGTCTGCCCTTATACTATTTTTTGTATTTTATCTTAGGATGGATAGATGTTTATTCCAGGCATGTTTAAATTCAGTTACTGTGGATTTACCAACCACGTCTGCTGGAAGTTTGTTCCAAGGATCAACTACTCTTTCAGTAAAATAATATTTTCTCACGTTGCTTTTGATCTTTCCCCCAACTAACTTCAGATTGTGCCCCTTGTTCTTGTGTTCACTTTCCTATTAAAAACACTTCCCTCCTGGACCTTATTTAACCCTTTAACATATTTAAATGTTTCGATCATGTCCCCCCTTTTCCTTCTGTCCTCCAGACTATACAGATTGAGCTCATGAAGTCTTTCCTGATACGTTTTATGCTTAAGACCTTCCACCATTCTCGTAGCCCATCTTTAGACCCGTTCAATTTTGTCAATATCTTTTTGTAGGTGAGGTCTCCAGAACTGGACACAGTATTCCAAATGTGGTCTCACCAGCACTCTATATAGCAGGATCATAATCTCCCTCTTCCTGGTTGTTATACCTCTAGCTATGCAGCCAAGCATCCTACTTGCTTTCCCTACCACCTGACTGCATAATTTTTACTACATAAATTTTACATTGCAAGCCAAAGTTTCATTATATTCAATATGAAAAAAAAAACATCCTTGGTCTAGAGTACAAGCATTCCACTGGATCTTAAATCTGGGAATGGATAATTACAGAGAGAGACTACAGAAGACCATAGCCTTATGTACTGCTCTGCTATCATTTTTAAAACATAGAAACCAAAGACAGAAACATTGAGATATATCATTGACTGTTTTATTTTGGGGAAGGATAATTAACCGCAATATTTGCAAATCCTGTTGAATACCCATCACATTTTATTGACGTAGCTTAAGCAAATAGCCAAGCTGTGTGATTCTTGCATCAGAAGCACAGTCTAAGAAGAATTAATAGATCCTTTTCTCTTTCATTTGACCTTTCAAAGTTTCTTGGGAAATCAAAGAAGCATCAATTTTCGAGTCTTTCCAAAACTTTGCCCTTTCTGCACAAACAGAATAATTTCCCAGCTAACATGCAAAGACCACAATCCTTTATTTTAAGGCTCTTAAGGATTTGTTGGTAGATTGTAGTTATAGGTGTCCCCATTTCTTAATGTTGACAAACATCTGGCTAGCTTACTGTGAATTAAGAATCTTAATAAAACAAAGATCGAGAGGGAGGAAGGATTTGTGCAAGCTTCTGATAGATACCATATTTTTCAGAGTATAACACACACCGGAATATAAGACACACCTTAGTTTTTGGGGAGGAAAATAGGGAGAAGAATATGTTTACCAGGTATTCATCTGGCTAGCATTGTTAGTCTGCTCAGCTTCAGCACATTGTTTTATCCCTGGTTAGGGCTGGAAAAAAACTTTATTGGGAGAGAGTAATAAAGAGCTTGCAAGACATTAAGAGCTGGGAATATCATTAGCAACTGGAAATAAATGTTTGGAGCAAATTAGAGCAATGGGGGGAAAACCTGCAAAAACTTAGGGCTTGGAAAACATTCTTCTTTGCAGAGAGTAACAATGAAAGAGCATGCAAGGTAAGAGCTGGGAAGATCATTAGCAGATAGTTAGGGCTGGGGGGGAAAAAGCTACGTTCAGAGTATAAAACGCACCCAAATTATCAGCCCCTTTTAGAGAGGAAAAAGGTGCATCTTATACTCCAAAAAAATACGGTAGTTGATTAAATATAGTTTGGCTTCCCTTAAAATCCTTCAGATAGTTATGAGCAAGGAAGATAGGAAAGTAAGGAGAGTAACAAGCCGTTTTTTCAACATTAGCCTGTAGCCATTTGTAAGATCTTATCGTTGCAGCGTTCTCTTCCCAAGAAAGCAATTCAAATGTTACACTCAGTCTGCATTTAAGTCGCACTGTAAGCTGAAGTAGCTCTTCCAATCACAATCAATGACACAGGCAGCATTCTTGATCAATGAATAGACCTGTGCATCATTTTTTTCCTTTATGTAGTGAGGAGGCTTTAGGACATGTATCGGAGGCAGAATGGGCCTTTGGAGATTACGCTCCAGCTGCAGACAGGTACTGCACACTCTCAACAATACTTGTCGCTGCTTTGAGACGTTTTCAGGTAGGTGGTCGACAAATTCATCTAGCTGCTTTAAGTACCTTTGCTGCCTTTGTATCCAAAACACTGCACAACCCTATTAGTAAAGTCACAGAAGCACTTTCCTTAATGGGAGAAATTCGGTGAGAAAGACTACTAAAAGGGAGGGGAGGGATGCCTCCATTGTGTAAATAGCAGAGTCTAAAATAGGAATTGAAGATAGGGTGGAATGATTTAAAGCAGTGGTGCAACCTTGGCAACTTGAAGATATTTGGGAGTTGAAGTCCAGACATCTTCAAGTTGCCAAAGTTGGGAAACACTGATCTAAAGAGTATATTGAAACAATATGTAGGAGCTAATGGGCACTATCTAACAAAATGAAATTAAAAAGTGAAAAAAGTTAAGGTTCTACATTTAGGCAAGAAAAACAAAACAGACAGGTACAGTATATGTGGTACATTGCTCAACAGTAGCAACTGTGAGAGAGATCTTGGAGTCTTAGTGGACAACCATTTAAATATGAGCCAGCTGTGTGCAGCAGCTACCAAAAAAGCCAACACAGTTCTAGGCTGCATTGACAGAGGGATAAAATCAAGATCACGTGAAGTGTTAATACCACTTTATAAGGCTTTGGTAAAGCCACACTTGGAATACTGCATTCAGTTTTGGTCGCCACAATACAAAAATGGATGTTGAAACTCTAGACAAAATGCAGAGAAGAGCGACAAAGATGATTAGGGGACTGGAGGCTAAAACATATGAAGAACGGTTGCAGGAACTGGGCATGGCTAGTTCAATGAAAAGAAGGACCAGGGGAGACATGATAGCAGTGTTCAAGTATCTTAGGGGTTGCCACAAAGAAGAAGGAGTCAACCTATTGTCCAAAGCACCTGAGGGTAGAACAAGATGCAATGGGTGGAAACTAAACAAGGAGAAAAGCAACTTAGAACTAAGGAGAAATTTCCTGACCATTGGAACAACTTGCCTCCAGAAGTTGTGAATGCTCCAACACTGGAAGTTTTTAATATGTTGGATAACCATCTATCTGAAGTAGTGTAGGGTTTCCTGCCTAAGCAGGGGGTTGGACTAGAAGACCTCGAAGGTCCCTTCCAATTCTGCTGTTGTTGTTCTTCATCATCATCATCATCATCATCATTTCACAAGTGCATCACTCCAATCCGTATTGGTTCCTATCTTAGTTAAATGTTTGTTAATGTTAATATTTCATGTTTTGTATTCTTATCTTTATCATGGGGTAAGCTACCAGGATTTTGCTTGATGGTGAGAGGATTGGCCCATACATTTAATAAATTCATGAACAATTAAAATAAATGTTACTTACAGACTTTCATCTGGATATAAAAGACTGGTCTTGATTGTTGGCTGTGTCTTTATTATTGCTGTTAAGACTAGATGCCTGTGAAATTGGATATTTGGTCCTAAACTGCACTTAAGAAACTCAAAAGAAAAGAAAACAACCAGCCATTTATTACTGTTTTCTTCTTCAAATGTCGTCGTGATTATTTCTGAATCATAATATGACCCCAACATTACCACCATTAGGAACCTGGAAGCTTGCAAACGGATTTAACAGCTGCATCAGTCAAAGGTTATGAAAAAACAAACAAAAGGAGACTAAAATGACAAACAAAATACAAATAAACAGTATGATTATCACAGAGGAGCAATAATGGCAGTAAATGGCTCTCGGTCTTTATTTATTTATAAAATCACCACTAATTTAGTCCTGCTGACAATTTTAACCGGGTTTTGCTACACAATTCTGAAAAAAAAGGTGTTTCGTATAGTAATGGGACAGCCAATCCAATGGGAAACATGTTGAATTGTGGCTGCAAAATTCCATTTGGTTCTGAAGGAGCACTATAGCACTTAGACTTGAATAGAATAGAATAGAATAGAATAGAATAGGATGAGATGGGATAGGACAGGACAGGACTTTATTATTTTATTTTATTATTTATTTTATATTTTATTTTATTTCATTTCATTTCATTTCATTTCATTTCATTTCATTTCATTTTATTTTATTTTATTTTATTTTATTTTATTCTATTTTATTCTATTCTATTCTATTCTATTTTAGAATCATTGCACTAGAAAAAGAAAGTTTAGGGTTCATGAACTGGAATCAAAAAGTGATGTAGCTGTTTCTATAGCATTTCCTCCCCTCCTCCCCATTAAAATACATTTTGATCGCCTGCCATTAAATAATCTAGCTTTCTGATTACTTTCTTTCATAGCAGCTGGAAACCAAGGCAAATCCTGTTGAAATAACAGTTTTGGGTCTTTCTTTTTCTGGACTCCAAAGGTTATCAACATGAAAAATAGCCACAGTGTTTTGTTTTATGAGTTTTATTAAGCTATCACATGCTGGCTCTTTGTATGAAAAAGAAAAGCATTTTTTTTTCTGTATTTGTTTTCGAGCACTAAACTACATCAAATTTCTCTCCCTCTTCAACCCACAGAGGTGAAATGTCAACACGATGCTTTTTGTGAAAAAAAGGGGGGGAGGAGAGAGAAATTCAGATGACTTTAACTCTACTAATATGTAGAGTTTTACTCTACTAATATGTAGGAAATTAATATACCCCTAGCTACTATGGTTTGGTCACCAGATGTGAAAAAAGACATTGAAACTCTAGAGAAGGTGCAGAAGAAAGCATCCAGGATGATGTAAAAAATATGACTTCAGTAAACGAGTTGTCGAAGTGTGGAGCTCATTACCGGACTCCATAGTGTCATCCCCAAACCCCCAACACATTACCCTTAGATTATCTATGGTTGACCTATCCAGATTCCTAAGAGGTCAGTAAGGGGCAAGTACAAGTGCACTAGAGTGCCTTCCGTCCCCTGTCCTATTGCTCTCCTATATCTCCTACACCTTTCTTCTATTCCTATATCACTTCTTCTATTCTTTCATTCTTATGTTCTGCAACACGTGCATTTACTCTCCAGAACATAAGAATGCATTAAGGAAAAAAGAAAAAACCTCCTCCCTTTTCCAACACTTCAAAACTACAGGACATGAAATTGATTTTGACAGTACCAAATTAATTTCCAAAACAGAACACTACAGCAAAAGAATAATCATGGAAGCCATCGAGAGAGAAAAACATCCCCAAAATATGAACAAGCGGGATGATACCTCTCGCCTACCAGACATCTGGAAACCAGCCCTCAAACGTATCCCAGCCATAGAAACCAGACTCAGAACACACATTGCAAAACAATCAAGTAGCCTGCAAGCTCCAACTACTCAGGATATCACGCCTAATCTACAACCATTAACTAATCAGCATACCTCAGCTACATCAACGACCCCTGGTGTTACCCCACTGACTCACCAGGAAGTTTCTACACAGCAGGCAATTGCTGAGCCATCAAACCACACCCAGCCACCAGTATTTATAGAAGGAAGGCAGCTCAGGTCTCACTGTGTTCGCCCTAGAACAAGGACAGAAACACCAGCCTGAAGATGATGAGTGGGACCTCGTCGAAACGTCACCAGAAGTTTCCAAATCCCGAAACGTCGCATAGACATGCAAAACATTACACAGGGCAAAACCCGAACTCAGAACAATCTACATACATATACCCGTGAAAATTTACGAAAACACACATATATATATATATATATATATATATATATATATATATATATATATATATATCTCCACTAAAACTCTCATTGTGTATTGGACAAAATTAATAATAATAATAATAATAATAATAATAATAATAATAATAATAATAATAATAATAATAATTTATTAGATTTGTATGCCGCCCCTCTCCGAAGACTCGGGGCGGCTCACAACGAGCGATAAAACAATATTGTACAGGCACAAATCTAATATTAAGAAAAAACTAAAAACCCTATCAATTTAAAAAACCAAACAGCACATACATACCAAACATAAATTATAATAAGCCTGGGGGAAAGGTGTCTCAAATCCCCCATGCCTGGCGGTATAGATGGGTCTTAAGTAGTTTACGGAAGACAAGGAGGGTGGGAGCAGTTCTAATCTCCAGGGGGAGTTGATTCCAGAGGGCTGGGGCCGCCACAGAGAAGGCTCTTCCCCTGGGGCCCGCCAGATGACATTGTTTAGTCGACGGGACCCGGAGAAGGCCAACTCTGTGGGACCTTATCGGCCGCTGGGATTCGTGCGGTAGTAGGCGGTTCTGGAGGTATTCTGGTCCAATGCCATGTAGGGCTTTAAAGGTCATGACCAACACTTTGAATTGTGACCGGAAACTGATCGGCAGCCAATGCAGGCCACGGAGTGTTGTAGAAACGTGGGCGAATCTGGGAAGCCCCACGATGGCTCTCGCGGCTGCGTTCTGCATGACCTGAAGTTTCCAAACACTTTTCAGAGGTAGCCCCATGTAGAGAGCGTTGCAGTAATCGAACCTCGAGGTGATAAGGGCATGAGTGACTGTGAGCAATGAGTCCCGGTCCAAATAGGGCCGCAACTGGTGCACCAGGCAAACCTGGGCAAACGCCCTCCTCGCCACAGCCGAAAGATGATGTTCCAATGTCAGCTGTGGTTCGAGGAGGACGCCCAAGTTGCGCACCCTCTCTGAGGGGGTCAGTAGTTCCCCCCCCAGGGTAATGGACGGACAGATGGAATTGTCCTTGGGAGGCAACACCCACAGCCACTCCGTCTTGTCTGGATTGAGTTTGAGTTTGTTGACACCCATCCAGTCCCCAACAGCCTCCAGGCACCGGCACATCACTTCCACTGCTTCACTGACTGGACATGGGGTGGAGATGTACAACTGGGTATCATCCACATATTGATGATACCTCACCCCATGCCCTTGGATGATCTCACCCAGCAGTTTCATGTAGATATTAAATAGCAGGGGGGAGAGGACCGACCCCTGAGGTACCCCACAAGGGAGAAACCTAGAGATCGACCTCTGACCCCCCGCTAACACCGACTGCGACCGACCGGAGAGGTAGGAGGAGAACCACTGGAGAACAGTGCCTCCCACTCCCAACACCTCCAGTCGGCGCAGAAGGATACCATGGTCGATGGTATCGAAAGCCGCTGAGAGGTCAAGAAGCACCAGGACAGAGGACAAGCCCCTGTCCCGGGCCCGCCAGAGATCATCCATCAACGCGACCAAAGCAGTTTCCGTGCTGTAACCGGGCCTGAAACCCGACTGTTGAGGCCCTAGATAATCAGCTTCTTCCAAGGACTGCTGGAGTTGGAGCGCCAGCACCTTCTCAACAACCTTCCCCATAAAGGGAAGGTTGGAGACTGGACGGTAGTTATTAAGCACGGCTGGGTCCAGGGAAGGCTTCTTGAGGAGGGGGCGCACAAGTGCCTCCTTATAAGGAGCCGGGATGGACCCCCTCCCCAAGGAGGCGGTGACAATCTCCTGGACCCAGCTCCGTGTCACCTCTCGACTGGCCGAAACCAACCAAGAGGGACACGGATCCAGTAAGCAGGCTGCAGAACTCACAGCTCCAATGGCCTTGTCCACTTCATCAGGTGTCACCAAGTCAAACTCCTCCCAGACAGATGGACAAAGACGTTTAGCCCCAGTCACCTCGACTGACTCATTGTCAGCCGATACTGCTTTGCAATTGGAGTCGAGTTCCGCTCGGATCCGAGCAACTTTATCAGCGAAAAACGAGTTAAATTCCTCAGCACTGCCCTGCAAGGGTTCCCCAACTCCCCCCTGATTTAGAAGGGAGCGGGTCACCCTAAACAGGGCAGCCAGGCGGGATTCCGCTGATGCAATCAAGGCGGCATGGTACGCGCATCTTGCCGCCTTGAGCGCCACTTTGTAAGTCTTAATAAAAGCTCTTACAAGTGTTCGGTCGGATTCGGACTTACTCTTCCTCCATCGCTTCTCTAGACGTCTCTTCTGGCGTTTCAACTCCCGGAGCTCCTCGTTGAACCATGGAGCTCTACGGGGTCTAGTGCCACAGAGAGGTCGCAGTGGCGCAATTCGGTCAAGAACCTCCGCTGCAGCCTTGTTCCAGGCCTCAGCAAGAGACTCTGCCGAGCTGTGGACGAGCGAATCTGGTAAAACCCCAAGCGCCTTCTGAAAGCCCTCAGGGTCCATCAGGTGTCTGGGGCGGAACCTCCTAATCGGTTCCGCCTCCCTGCGGGGGAGGATTGGAGCCAGGAAGTTGAGCCGCAGTAGAAAATGGTCTGACCATGACAAAGGCAATGCTTCTAAGCCCCTTAGTCTCAGACCACTATTCAATTGCTCCGAGAGGAATACCATGTCGGGTGTGTGTCCACCCTCATGAGTCGGACCCTGAACTACTTGAGTCAGGTCCATGGCTGTCATGGTGGCCATGAACTCCTGTGCTAATCCTGAGGAACCGCCGAGCGACGGCAGATTGAAATCCCCCAGGACAATGAGTCCGGGGAACTCTACCGCCAGCCCAGCCACCTCTTTGAGCAGCACAGGCAGGGCTGTTGACGCGCAGCTGGGAGGCAGGTACGTGAGTAACAAGCCCACCTGAACCCCTAAGTCCAACTTCACAAGGAGTGACTCACAACCCGCGATCTCAGGAGCAACGAGTCTACGCAGATGAAGGCTCTCCCTGGCTACAATAGGCACTCCTCCCCCCCTTCCCTGGGGTCGAGGCTGGTGCCATATCTGAAACCCGGCTGGACATATTTCCGAGAGAGGCACCCCTCCCTCTGGGCCCAGCCAGGTTTCAGTAACACATGCCAGATCGGCCTCCTCATCCAGGATCAAATCCCGGATGAGGAGAGCTTTATTCACGACCGATCTGGCATTGAGTAGCAGCAGCTTGAGCCCAGGGCCCGGATTACACTCGTCACCAGGGCTCCGGTTTGAGTTCACGGGACTGGAACAAGGGATCGCTATTAAGCAGCGATCTCTTTTTCCTCCAGAACGGCTAGCCCTATGACTCCCGCCATATCTACCTCTCCCCAGCCGGACCGGGATATTCTGGCCCTCTGTCACCCCAGAGAAAGATACCCCCATCCCTCCTGTCTCTCTACCACCAGGTAGGCTAAATTCTGCATTCATACTGACCCTATTGTTCCCATACATACCGTCCCACTCACCCCACCCGTTCATATTATAAAAATTGCAATTACCATTTACCTCATCCATACCCCACCCATCCTGCAAGTTAGTCCCACCATTCATTCGATTCATTTCATATATACCTTCCATCTGATCCCAAATATCCATCACTAAAATTACCCCCAATAAATTAGTTTAAAAATGTATAAAAATTAAAAAATAGTTAATTAATTAAAAAGGTTAACCAGTCAGTTATAAAATTAATCTGAGACAATTATATAAATAGAATCAATTCATATAAAACCAGTTCTTGAATAAATAGGTAAATTAAAATTCATCAGTCAATCAGCCAATCCAGAACAGGATGATAATAATGTCTTTAGTAAAATCCTTCATTAAGTCTGTTGTAGTTATAGAGCCATCCACCAGGGGCGCAGTTCTTCAATGTAATGCAATAGGGAATACAGGAAATGAGAATGAGAAATGGGAGCAGGGGGAGGAAGAGGGGGAGGAGACGGCAAAGCGACGATAAATAAATAATAAAATAAATAAATAAAATAAATAAATAAAATAAAATGATAAGGGGACTGGAAACTTAAACATACAAAGAGTGGTTGCAAGACCTGAGCAGGGCCAGTCTGGTGAAGAGAAGGACCAGGGGAGACATGAAAGCAATCTTCCAATACTTGAGGGGCTACCACAGAGAGGAGGGGGTTCAGGCTGTTGTCCAAAGCACCAGGAGGCCAGACAAGGAAGACCAGATAGAAGCTGACCAAGGAGAGATTCAACCTGGAAATGAGGAGAAACTTTCTGACAGTGAGAGTGATCAACCAGTGCAACAGAAGTTGCCTGTGGAGGTTGTGAGAGCACCAACACTTGAGACTTTCAAAGGGAGATTGGACTGCTATTTGTCTGAAATGGTGTAGGGACTCCCGATTGACCGGGAGGTTGGACTAATCTAATCTGATCTGATCTGATCTGATCTAATCTAATCGTATAACAAGCAGGAAGAGGGAGATTGTGATCCCCTTATATAGAGCGCTGGTGAGACCACATTTGAAATACTGTGTTCAGTTCTGGAGACCTCACCTACAAAAAGATATTGACAAAACTGAACGGGTCCAAAGACGGGCTACAAAAATGGTGCAAGGTCTTAAGCATAAAACGTTTCAGGAAAGACTTAATGAACTCAATCTGTATAGTCTGGAGGACAGAAGGAAAAGGGGGGGACATGATCAAAACATTTAAATATGTTAAAGGGTTAAATAAGGTCCAGGAGG
The DNA here is from genome assembly GCF_031021105.1 of Erythrolamprus reginae. NCBI lineage: Eukaryota > Metazoa > Chordata > Lepidosauria > Squamata > Dipsadidae > Erythrolamprus > Erythrolamprus reginae. The sequence goes on along the minus strand of NC_091953.1, from coordinate 134,705,339 downwards.
GAAGTGTTTTTAATAGGAAAGTGAACACAAGAACAAGGGGACACAATCTGAAGTTAGTTGGGGGAAAGATCAAAAGGAACATGAGAAAATATTATTTTACTGAAAGAGTAGTAGATCCTTGGAACAAACTTCCAGAAGACGTGGTTGGTAAACCCACAGTAACTGAATTTAAACATGCCTGGGATAAACATCTATCCATCCTAAGATAAAATACATAAAATAGTATAAGGGCAGACTAGATGGACCATGAGGTCTTTTTCTGCCACCAGTCTTCTATGTTTCTATGTTTCTAGTCTAGTCTAGTCCAACCAACCTCAGGAAGCACCAAAGATGCCACAATGCTCCTTCTCCTTTTCTCCATAAACTCCATTCTCTTCTAGAACTGATAATATTACCAAGTTCAGTAATGAAAGAAAACAACCAAGTTCAAAGAGCACCAAGGAGCCCCTTCATTATGCAAACTGTTCTGCTTTCAAAAGGCTTTGAACTTTAAGCTCTCCTTTTTGAGTTGGAAACACTTTGCCCAAACTTGAAAACAAAGCTGCTTTACCATTCTGGGAGCATTTGAGTGTAAAATCAATCTTGTTTGGAAGTCAAAGCAGAACCGTTACAAGACTGAAGTACTTCCAAGGAAAATCACAGTGATGGTTTCAAGCTAGAGACAGCTCAAAGCCTAAAATGGAATGTTTTGACTCTGTACTGGAAACAATTTTGCTTGTACATAGGTAGGAGATGAAATGAACGTCATGTCTATACCCGTAGACATCGTCTTCATGGGATGTTTCATAAATACTACATCACTGTGGAGGTTCTGAAAGTTGGCGTGTTTCCATCAGCAGTAAAATCTACTTACCTACTTGCCTTCCCTGACGGTTCAGAAGCACTTGATTTGCACATGGGAATGAGCAAAGCAAGTGAAGTCACCATTGTCGGACCAGAATATCTCAGGGACCGCCTTCTGCCGCACAAATCCCAGCAACCAGTGAGGTCCCACAGAGTTGGCCTTCTCTGGGTGCCATCGACTAAGCAATGTCGTTTGGCAGGACCCAGAGGAAGAGCCTTCCCTTTGGTGGCCCCGACCCTCTGGAACCAGCACCACCCGGAGATTAGAACTTCCCCCACCCTCCTTGCCTTTCGCAAACTTCTTAAGACCCACCTCTGCCATCAGGCATGGGGGAATTGAGACATCTCCCCCGGGCCTATACAGTTTATGCATGGTATGTTTGTGTGTATGTTTGCTTTTAATAAGGGTTTTTTAGTGATTTTTAAATTATTAGATTAGTTGTACATTGTTTTATTGTTGTTGTGAGCTGCCCAGAGTCTGCAGAGAGGGGCGGCATACAAATCTTATTTATTTATTTATTAGATGCATATCTTAGCAAAGGTTTCAGAATATAGAAAAATAAATTAGAAGAGGGTCTTTGTCTCTTGACATTCATTGGGTGTTCAAAATCTTCCAGTAACTCTAAAAAATAATTGCAAAGACAGGAAATCAAGAATCAAGGAGGTTCTAGCGAATAAAAGGTTTATGGCAAATCTTATTTATTTATTTATTAGATGCATATCTTAGCAAAGGTTTCAGAATATAGAAAAATAAATTAGAAGAGGGTCTTTGTCTCTTGACATTCATTGGGTGTTCAAAATCTTCCAGTAACTCTAAAAAATAATTGCAAAGACAGGAAATCAAGAATCAAGGAGGTTCTAGCGAATAAAAGGTTTATGGCATGCTAACAGTCTCTACAAGAATCTGAGCTACTAATAGTTAAAGCAAATTTAGAGGCAACGCAATTCAGGGTGGCTGGACTTAAAACTCTTGTGACTGCAAAGGCATTCAAGACCGATGACTTCTTAACTCCTCCTACTTGGAGGCTCAGCATGGTCATCTTCTATAATTTAAAATGTGTAATAAAATGTAACATTCAGTTCAATGTTAGAAAAAACATACATTGAATTAATATATCACCATTACAGGGTTTTTCTAATAATAAAATTTAATGGCAACAGATGTTAAATCCTGCTGTATTAGATAATGGCATATTTAAAATCTGTGCTTAACCAGCTGAATTCTTGTCTTATCAATTTATCAACAACTGGAATATTATTAAAGACTTTAAGATTCTCTCTGAGATACGTTTAAAAAGAGTTATAGAGTTCAGTTATTGGATATTTTACCAAATCAGTGACAACATGTTTTTAATAATGTAAAGTATAATCAAACTAGGTAGGTAGGTAGGTAGATAGGTAGGTGGATAGATGGATAGATGGATAGATGGATAGATGGATAGATGGATAGATGGATAGATGGATAGATGGATAGATAGATAGATAGATAGATAGATAGATAGATAGATAGATAGATAGATAGATAGATAGATAGATAAGCAAGCAAGCAAGCAAGCAAGCAAGCAAGCAAGCAACTAACTAACTAACTAACTAACTAACTAACTAACTAACTAACTAACTAACTAACTAACTAACTAACTTTCCCTGTCCTGAAAACAGCATATTTCTGTGATTTAATAATGTCATTTCCACAACTGTTGGTTGCAGTCATTCATGTTAATAAATTAAATTAAATACTGCAGCCAATAGCTTGCTATTTTGATATGTGCTTTAATAAAATATATTGTCAACACAAAGAAAAGGGATGTTTAAATGACTTTTTTTTCAAAACTAAATGCAAAAAAAAAAAAAAAGGTTGTGGAATTAACTTGCAAAAATAGTTATAACAGTGATATCCAGCAAGGTATCAAGCGACTTCAAGGAAATACGCTCTGCTCAAAATGTGAAGGTTGTTATAGTTACTAGGATTGCAGTGACTTTTACGGAATATAAATCAGCACAACTGGTAAGCAAGAAATTTGGTGCAGAATTTCTCCTGCAGCCAAATTTTATAGAAAGTAATTTCCATAGCTTCCATGTCTATTAGACCTGGACCTTAAAGCTGGACAAAAAGACATTATATCAAAATACGATTTTATTGCAGGCTGGTGCAAATACAAAGAAGTTGAAAAATGGGAAATGTTTTCAGGAATTGACCAGTCTTTATCTGTTTATTTTATTTTGTCAAGTACATTTTGGTAGCATACATAGATATAACACTGTTTATATACATGAGATGGATACTGTTGTGATTCCGTCCGAGGCTCCTCAGGGAACGGCTGATCTTCTGTCAGTTTCCTGCTCAGAGGGGGAGGATGAGGAACAGGAGGTGCAGGCAGACGGGGAGGAGGAATCTCAGGCTGAGGAAGAGGGGGAACAGCCAGAGGCCCCCGAGAGGGAGCTCTCCCCAGCAAGCAGCCTGGATTCCTTAGAGGAAAATGCACAAGCAATAATCGATCTGCGACAGAGAAGAGCAACACAAAGAAGGGAGCAATTGGCTAGGTACTTTCAGCACTAAAGAGGCAACAGCTGGGTTTGGGTGTGGTGCTCTCTGGAAAGGCTAAAAGGCAGACCCACCCTTCCTGGCTTGTGGGGTATTATCTTTGGGAGTCCTGGGACCTGGCTGTGATCTTTGGCGTCTTGGAATTCTGGTTTGTGACTTTGAATACTGAAACCTTGGGGGGAAAAGGTGGGGGTCTTATGCTCTACAGTGGTGGGTGTGCCAGCAAGAAGTCTGCTGTATTGTCTGGCCATCAGGACTCTGCTGTAAAGTCTCCTAGCCTGCCTGTTGGGAAGAACAGGTTTTTCTCTGTGTTTATTGTTCAAGCTATAAAGTACTTTTGCTTTTACCAGCATGTCTGGCTGTTTTTTCCAGTTGGTGTTGAGGTCTGGGGGAACCCAGACAGAACAGATACTAATCAGAGGGAAACATTAGGACAGTTGTTATCATTCTGCTGGTTTCGCTTAAAATTTAATTCACTCACCGCAGCTTTGGGCTTTACACATTAGGACTATTTGAAGTTGTGAATTGAACTGTTTTGATTTGAATCAGATTCTTGGATCTCTGGATGGATGAGGTATATTAAATCGAATGACATATGTTTTGAGTTAATGTCAATTCAATAATTTTTGGATAGATACCAACATCATCTCCCCCATCTCTGTAAATCAGACTTTTCAATCAGTTAGAGTAGAGCTGGAAGGGACCCTAGAGGTTTTCTAGACCAACCCCCTACTACTATTGTTTATTTATTTGTCAAAATGTGCACATGATAATAGATATGATATAAACATAAACAAAAACAAAGTAAGTATAGGTAAATTTAGGTCCCACAGAGTTGGCCTTCTCTGGGTTCTGTCGACTAAACAATGCCGTTTGGCGGGACCCAGGGGAAGAGCCGTCTCTGTGGTGGCCCCGACCCTCTGGAAC